>NC_133258.1:151194790-151197290 GCF_965140265.1 Lepidochelys kempii | reverse complement strand
CTCTCTCTCACACACACACACAGTACGGGCGGAGGGGTGTCTCTCTCTCTCACACACACACAGTACGGGCGGAGGGGTGTCTCTCTCTCTCACACACACACAGTACGGGCGGAGGGGTGTCTCTCTCTCGCACACACACACAGTGCGGGCGGAGGGGTGTCTCTCTCTCTCACACACACACAGTGCGGGCGGAGGGGTGTCTCTCTCTCTCACACACACACAGTGCGGGCGGAGGGGTGTCTCTCTCTCACACATACACACACAGTGCGGGCGGAGGGGTGTCTCTCTCTCTCACACACACAGTGCGGGCGGAGGGGTGTCTCTCTCTCTCACACACACAGTGCGGGCGGAGGGGTGTC
Organism: Lepidochelys kempii; assembly: GCF_965140265.1. Classification (NCBI taxonomy): domain Eukaryota; kingdom Metazoa; phylum Chordata; order Testudines; family Cheloniidae; genus Lepidochelys; species Lepidochelys kempii. Next base: position 151,196,931 of record NC_133258.1, on the reverse strand, counting down.
TCTCTCTCTCACACACACAGTGCGGGCGGAGGGGTGTCTCTCTCTCTCACACACACACAGTGCGGGCGGAGGGGTGTCTCTCTCTCTCACACACACACAGTACGGGCGGAGGGGTGTCTCTCTCTCTCACACACACACAGTGCGGGCGGAGGGGTGTCTCTCTCTCTCACACACACACAGTGCGGGCGGAGGGGTGTCTCTCTCTCTCACACACAGTGCGGGCGGAGGGGTGTCTCTCTCTCTCACACACACAGTGCAGGCGGAGGGGTGTCTCTCTCTCACACACACACACAGTACGGGCGGAGGGGTGTCTCTCTCTCACACACACACAGTGCGGGCGGAGGGGTGTCTCTCTCTCTCACACACACACACAGTACGGGCGGAGGGGTGTCTCTCTCTCACACACACACACAGTACGGGCGGAGGGGTGTCTCTCTCTCACACACACACAGTGCGGGCGGAGGGGTGTCTCTCTCTCTCACACACACACACACAGTGCGGGCGGAGGGGTGTCTCTCTCTCACACACACACACACAGTGCGGGCGGAGGGGTGTCTCTCTCTCTCACACACACAGTGCGGGCGGAGGGGTGTCTCTCTCTCTCACACACACAGTGCAGGCGGAGGGGTGTCTCTCACACACACACACAGTACGGGCGGAGGGGTGTCTCTCTCTCACACACACACAGTGCGGGCGGAGGGGTGTCTCTCTCTCTCACACACACAGTGCGGGCGGAGGGGTGTCTCTCTCTCTCACACACACAGTGCAGGCGGAGGGGTGTCTCTCTCTCACACACACACACAGTACGGGCGGAGGGGTGTCTCTCTCTCACACACACACAGTGCGGGCGGAGGGGTGTCTCTCTCTCTCACACACACAGTGCGGGCGGAGGGGTGTCTCTCTCTCTCACACACACACAGTACGGGCGGAGGGGTGTCTCTCTCTCTCACACACACACACAGTGCCGGCGGAGGGGTGTCTCTCTCACACACACACACACAGTGCGGGCGGAGGGGTGTCTCTCTCTCACACACACACACACAGTGCGGGCGGAGGGGTGTCTCTCTTACACACACACACACAGTGCGGGCGGAGGGGTGTCTCTCTCACACACACACACACAGTGCGGCCGGAGGGGTGTCTCTCTCTCTCACACACACAGTGCGGCCGGAGGGGTGTCTCTCTCTCTCACACACACAGTGCGGGCGGAGGGGTGTCTCTCACTCTCACACACACAGTGCGGGCGGAGGGGTGTCTCTCTCTCTCACACACACAGTGCGGGCGGAGGGGTGTCTCTCTCTCTCACACACACACAGTGCGGGCGGAGGGGTGTCTCTCTCACACACACACAGTGCGGGCGGAGGGGTGTCTCTCCCTCACACACACACAGTGCGGGCGGAGGGGTGTCTCTCTCTCTCACACACACAGTGCGGGCGGAGGGGTGTCTCTCTCTCTCACACACACAGTGCAGGCGGAGGGGTGTCTCTCTCTAACACACACACACACAGTACGGGCGGAGGGGTGTCTCTCTCTCACACACACACAGTGCGGGCGGAGGGGTGTCTCTCCCTCACACACACACAGTGCGGGCGGAGGGGTGTCTCTCTCTCTCACACACACACACAGTACGGGCGGAGGGGTGTCTCTCTCTCACACACACACACAGTGCGGGCGGAGGGGTGTCTCTCTCTCACACACACACACAGTGCGGGCGGAGGGTTGTCTCTCTCTCTCACACACACACAGTGCGGGCGGAGGGGTGTCTCTCTCTCACACACACACAGTGCGGGCGGAGGGGTGTCTCTCTCTCTCACACACACAGTGCGGGCGGAGGGGTGTCTCTCTCTCACACACACACAGTGCGGGCGGAGGGGTGTCTCTCTCTCACAAACACACACACAGTGCGGGCGGAGGGATGTCTCTCTCTCTCACACACACACAGTGCGGGCGGAGGGGTGTCTCTCTCTCTCTCACACACACACACACACACACACACAGTGCGGGTGGAGGGGTGTCTCTCTCTCTCTCTCACACACACACAGTGCGGGCGGAGGGGTGTCTCTCTCTCTCACACACACAGTGCAGGCGGAGGGGTGTCTCTCTCTCACACACACACACAGTACGGGCGGAGGGGTGTCTCT
>NC_133258.1:151177290-151184790 GCF_965140265.1 Lepidochelys kempii | reverse complement strand
CTCTCTCACACACACAGTGCGGGCGGAGGGGTGTCTCTCTCTCTCTCACACACACACACACACAGTGCGGGCGGAGGGGTGTCTCTCTCTCTCTCACACACACACACACAGTGCGGGCGGAGGGGTGTCTCTCACACACACACAGTGCGGGCGGAGGGGTGTCTCTCTCTCACACACACACACAGTGCGGGCGGAGGGGTGTCTCTCTCTCTCTCACACACACACACACAGTGCGGGCGGAGGGGTGTCTCTCTCTCTCTCACACACACACACACACAGTACGGGCGGAGGGGTGTCTCTCTCTCACACACACACAGTGCGGGCGGAGGGGTGTCTCTCTCTCACACACACACAGTGTGGGCGGAGGGGTGTCTCTCTCACACACACACACACAGTACGGGCGGAGGGGTGTCTCTCTCTCTCACACACACACACAGTGCGGGCGGAGGGGTGTCTCTCTCTCACACACACACAGTGCGGGCGGAGGGGTGTCTCTCTCTCATACACACACACAGTACGGGCGGAGGGGTGTCTCTCTCTCTCACACACACACAGTACGGGCGGAGGGGTGTCTCTCTCTCTCACACACACACAGTACGGGCGGAGGGGTGTCTCTCTCTCGCACACACACACAGTGCGGGCGGAGGGGTGTCTCTCTCTCTCACACACACACAGTGCGGGCGGAGGGGTGTCTCTCTGTCTCACACACACACAGTGCGGTCGGAGGGGTGTCTCTCTCTCACACATACACACACAGTGCGGGCGGAGGGGTGTCTCTCTCTCTCACACACACAGTGCGGGCGGAGGGGTGTCTCTCTCTCTCACACACACAGTGCGGGCGGAGGGGTGTCTCTCTCTCTCACACACACAGTGCGGGCGGAGGGGTGTCTCTCTCTCTCACACACACACAGTGCGGGCGGAGGGGTGTCTCTCTCTCTCACACACACACAGTACGGGCGGAGGGGTGTCTCTCTCTCTCACACACACACAGTGCGGGCGGAGGGGTGTCTCTCTCTCTCACACACACACAGTGCGGGCGGAGGGGTGTCTCTCTATCTCACACACAGTGCGGGCGGAGGGGTGTCTCTCTCTCTCACACACACAGTGCAGGCGGAGGGGTGTCTCTCTCTCACACACACACACAGTACGGGCGGAGGGGTGTCTCTCTCTCACACACACACAGTGCGGGCGGAGGGGTGTCTCTCTCTCTCACACACACACACAGTACGGGCGGAGGGGTGTCTCTCTCTCACACACACACACAGTACGGGCGGAGGGGTGTCTCTCTCTCACACACACACAGTGCGGGCGGAGGGGTGTCTCTCTCTCTCACACACACACACACAGTGCGGGCGGAGGGGTGTCTCTCTCTCACACACACACACACAGTGCGGGCGGAGGGGTGTCTCTCTCTCTCACACACACAGTGCAGGCGGAGGGGTGTCTCTCTCTCTCACACACACAGTGCAGGCGGAGGGGTGTCTCTCACACACACACACAGTACGGGCGGAGGGGTGTCTCTCTCTCACACACACACAGTGCGGGCGGAGGGGTGTCTCTCTCTCTCACACACACAGTGCGGGCGGAGGGGTGTCTCTCTCTCTCACACACACAGTGCAGGCGGAGGGGTGTCTCTCTCTCACACACACACACAGTACGGGCGGAGGGGTGTCTCTCTCTCACACACACACAGTGCGGGCGGAGGGGTGTCTCTCTCTCTCACACACACAGTGCGGGCGGAGGGGTGTCTCTCTCTCTCACACACACAGTGCGGGCGGAGGGGTGTCTCTCTCTCTCACACACACACAGTACGGGCGGAGGGGTGTCTCTCTCTCTCACACACACACACAGTGCGGGCGGAGGGGTGTCTCTCTCACACACACACACACAGTGCGGGCGGAGGGGTGTCTCTCTCTCACACACACACACACAGTGCGGGCGGAGGGGTGTCTCTCTTACACACACACACACAGTGCGTGCGGAGGGGTGTCTCTCTCACACACACACACACAGTGCGGCCGGAGGGGTGTCTCTCTCTCTCACACACACAGTGCGGGCGGAGGGGTGTCTCTCTCTCTCACACACACAGTGCGGGCGGAGGGGTGTCTCTCACTCTCACACACACAGTGCGGGCGGAGGGGTGTCTCTCTCTCTCACACACACAGTGCGGGCGGAGGGGTGTCTCTCTCTCTCACACACACACAGTGCGGGCGGAGGGTTGTCTCTCTCACACACACACAGTGCGGGCGGAGGGGTGTCTCTCCCTCACACACACACAGTGCGGGCGGAGGGGTGTCTCTCTCTCTCACACACACAGTGCGGGCGGAGGGGTGTCTCTCTCTCTCACACACACAGTGCAGGCGGAGGGGTGTCTCTCTCTCACACACACACACAGTACGGGCGGAGGGGTGTCTCTCTCTCACACACACACAGTGCGGGCGGAGGGGTGTCTCTCCCTCACACACACACAGTGCGGGCGGAGGGGTGTCTCTCTCTCTCACACACACACACAGTACGGGCGGAGGGGTGTCTCTCTCTCACACACACACACAGTGCGGGCGGAGGGGTGTCTCTCTCTCACACACACACACAGTGCGGGCGGAGGGTTGTCTCTCTCTCTCACACACACACAGTGCGGGCGGAGGGGTGTCCCTCTCTCACACACACACAGTGCGGGCGGAGGGGTGTCTCTCTCTCTCACACACACAGTGCGGGCGGAGGGGTGTCTCTCTCTCACACACACACAGTGCGGGCGGAGGGGTGTCTCTCTCTCACAAACACACACACAGTGCGGGCGGAGGGATGTCTCTCTCTCTCACACACACACAGTGCGGGCGGAGGGGTGTCTCTCTCTCTCTCACACACACACACACACACACACAGTGCGGGTGGAGGGGTGTCTCTCTCTCTCTCTCACAGACACACAGTGCGGGCGGAGGGGTGTCTCTCTCTCTCACACACACAGTGCAGGCGGAGGGGTGTCTCTCTCACACACACACACACAGTGCGGGCGGAGGGGTGTCTCTCTCACACACACACAGTGCGGGCGGAGGGGTGTCTCTCTCTCACACACACACAGTGCGGGCGGAGGGGTGTCTCTCTCTCTCACACACACAGTGCGGGCGGAGGGGTGTCTCTCTCTCTCACACACACAGTGCAGGCGGAGGGGTGTGTCTCTCTCACACACACACACAGTACGGGCGGAGGGGTGTCTCTCTCTCACACACACACAGTGCGGGCGGAGGGGTGTCTCTCCCTCACACACACACAGTGCGGGCGGAGGGGTGTCTCTCTCTCTCACACACACACACAGTACGGGCGGAGGGGTGTCTCTCTCTCACACACACACACAGTGCGGGCGGAGGGGTGTCTCTCTCTCACACACACACACAGTGCGGGCGGAGGGGTGTCTCTCTCTCTCACACACACACAGTGCGGGCGGAGGGGTGTCTCTCTCTCACACACACACAGTGCGGGCGGAGGGGTGTCTCTCTCTCTCACACACACAGTGCGGGCGGAGGGGTGTCTCTCTCTCACAAACACACACACAGTGCGGGCGGAGGGGTGTCTCTCTCTCTCTCTCTCACACACACAGTGCGGGCGGAGGGGTGTCTCTCTCTCTCACACACACACAGTGCGGGCGGAGAGGTGTCTCTCTCACACACACACAGTGCAGGCGGAGGGATGTCTCTCTCTCTCACACACACACAGTGCGGGCGGAGGGGTGTCTCTCTCTCTCTCACACACACACACACACACACACAGTGCGGGTGGAGGGGTGTCTCTCTCTCTCTCTCACACACACACAGTGCGGGCGGAGGGGTGTCCCTCTCTCACACACACACAGTGCGGGCGGAGGGGTGTCTCTCTCTCTCACACACACAGTGCGGGCGGAGGGGTGTCTCTCTCTCACACACACACAGTGCGGGCGGAGGGGTGTCTCTCTCTCACAAACACACACACAGTGCGGGCGGAGGGATGTCTCTCTCTCTCACACACACACAGTGCGGGCGGAGTGGTGTCTCTCTCTCTCTCACACACACACACACACACACACAGTGCGGGTGGAGGGGTGTCTCTCTCTCTCTCTCACACACACACAGTGCGGGCGGAGGGGTGTCTCTCTCTCTCACACACACAGTGCAGGCGGAGGGGTGTCTCTCTCACACACACACACACAGTACGGGCGGAGGGGTGTCTCTCTCACACACACACACACAGTGCGGGCGGAGGGGTGTCTCTCACTCTCACACACACAGTGCGGGCGGAGGGGTGTCTCTCTCTCTCACACACACAGTGCGGGCGGAGGGGTGTCTCTCTCTCTCACACACACACAGTGCGGGCGGAGGGGTGTCTCTCTCTCACACACACACAGTGCGGGCGGAGGGGTGTCTCTCTCTCTCACACACACAGTGCGGGCGGAGGGGTGTCTCTCTCTCTCACACACACAGTGCAGGCGGAGGGGTGTGTCTCTCTCACACACACACACAGTACGGGCGGAGGGGTGTCTCTCTCTCACACACACACAGTGCGGGCGGAGGGGTGTCTCTCCCTCACACACACACAGTGCGGGCGGAGGGGTGTCTCTCTCTCTCACACACACACACAGTACGGGCGGAGGGGTGTCTCTCTCTCACACACACACACAGTGCGGGCGGAGGGGTGTCTCTCTCTCACACACACACACAGTGCGGGCGGAGGGGTGTCTCTCTCTCTCACACACACACAGTGCGGGCGGAGGGGTGTCTCACTCTCACACACACACAGTGCGGGCGGAGGGGTGTCTCTCTCTCTCACACACACAGTGCGGGCGGAGGGGTGTCTCTCTCTCACACACACACAGTACGGGCGGAGGGGTGTCTCTCTCTCACAAACACACACACAGTGCGGGCGGAGGGGTGTCTCTCTCTCTCTCTCTCACACACACAGTGCGGGCGGAGGGGTGTCTCTCTCTCTCACACACACACAGTGCGGGCGGAGAGGTGTCTCTCTCACACACACACAGTGCAGGGCGGAGGGGTGTCTCTCTCACACACACACACACAGTGCGGGCGGAGGGGTGTCTCTCACACACACACAGTGCGGGCGGAGGGGTGTCTCTCTCTCACACACACACAGTGCGGGCGGAGGGGTGTCTCTCTCTCACACACACACACAGTGCGGGCGGAGGGGTGTCTCTCTCACACACACACAGTGCGGGCGGAGGGGTGTCTCTCTCTCTCACACACACACACACAGTACGGGCGGAGGGGTGTCTCTGTCTCACACACAGTGCGAGCGGAGGGGTGTCTCTCTCTCTCACACACACACAGTGCGGGCGGAGGGGTATCTCTCTCTCTCACACACACACAGTGCGGGCGGAGGGGTGTCTCTCTCTCTCACACACACACACACACACACACAGTGCGGGCGGAGGGGTGTCTCTCTCTCTCTCCCTCACACACACACAGTGCGGGCGGAGGGGTGTCTCTCTCTCTCTCTCGACACACACAGTGCGGGCGGAGGGGTGTCTCTCTCACACACACACACACAGTGCGGGCGGAGGGGTGTCTCTCTCACACACACACACACAGTGCGGGCGGAGGTGTGTCTCTCTCTCTCACACACACACAGTGCGGGCGGAGGGGTGTCTCTCTCTCACACACACACACAGTGCGGGCGGAGGGGTGTCTCTCTCACACACACACACAGTGCGGGCGGAGGGATGTCTCTCTCACACACACACAGTGCGGGCGGAGGGGTGTCTCTCTCTCTCTCACACACACAGTGCGGGCGGAGGGGTGTCTCTCTCTCACACACACACAGTGCGGGCGGAGGGGTGTCTCTCTCACACACACACACAGTGCGGGCGGAGGGGTGTCTCTCTCACACACACACAGTGCGGGCGGAGGGGTGTCTCTCTCTCTCTCTCACACGCACACACACACACAGTGCGGGCGGAGGGGTGTCTCTCTCTCACACACACACAGTGCGGGCGGAGGGGTGTCTCTCTCTCACACACACACACACAGTGCGGGCGGAGGGGTGTCTCTCTCTCACACACACACAGTGCGGGCGGAGGGGTGTCTCTCTCTCTCACACACACACACAGTGCGGGCGGAGGGGTGTCTCTCTCTCTCACACACACACAGTGTGGTCGGAGGGGTGTCTCTCTCACACACACACACACACACACAGTGCGGGCGGAGGGGTGTCTCTCTCACACACACACACACACAGTGCGGGCGGAGGGGTGTCTCTCTCACACACACACACACAGTGCGGGCGGAGGGGTGTCTCTCTCTCTCACACACACACACACAGTGCGGGCGGAGGGGTGTCTCTCTCACACACACACAGTGCGGGCGGAGGGGTGTCTCTCTCTCTCACACACACACACACAGTACGGGCGGAGGGGTGTCTCTCTCTCACACACAGTGCGGGCGGAGGGGTGTCTCTCTCTCTCACACACACACAGTGCGGGCGGAGGGGTGTCTCTCTCTCTCACAAACACACACACACACAGTGCGGGCGAAGGGGTGTCTCTCTCTCTCACACACACACAGTGCGGGCGGAGGGGTGTCTCTCTCACACACACACACACACAGTGCGGGCGGAGGGGTGTCTCTCTCTCTCTCTCTCACACACACACAGTGCGGGCGGAGGGGTGTCTCTCTCACACACACACACACACAGTGCGGGCGGAGGGGTGTCTCTCTCACACACACACACACAGTGCGGGCGGAGGGGTGTCTCTCTCACACACACACACACAGTGCGGGCGGAGGGGTGTCTCTCTCTCACACACACACAGTGCGGGCGGAGGGGATGTCTCTCTCTCTCACACACACACAGTGCGGGCGGAGGGGTGTCTCTCTCTCACACACACACACAGTGCGGGCGGAGGGGTGTCTCTCTCTCACACACACACAGTGCGGGCGGAGGGGATGTCTCTCTCTCTCACACACACACAGTGCGGGCGGAGGGTGTCTCTCTCTCACACACACACAGTGCGGGCGGAGGGGTGTCTCTCTCTCACACACACACACAGTGCGGGCGGAGGGGTGTCTCTCTCTCACACACACACACAGTGCGGGCGGAGGGGTGTCTCTCTCTCACACACACACAGTGCGGGCGGAGGGGATGTCTCTCTCTCTCACACACACACAGTGCGGGCGGAGGGGTGTCTCTCTCTCACACACACACAGTGCGGGCGGAGGGGTGTCTCTCTCTCACACACACACACAGTGCGGGCGGAGGGGTGTCTCTCTCTCACACACACACACAGTGCGGGCGGAGGGTGTCTCTCTCTCACACACACACAGTGCGGGCGGAGGGGTGTCTCTCTCTCACACACACACACAGTGCGGGCGGAGGGGTGTCTCTCTCTCACACACACACAGTGCGGGCGGAGGGGTGTCTCTCTCTCACACACACACAGTGCGGGCGGAGGCTGTCTCTCTCACACACACACACACACAGTGCGGGCGGAGGGGTGTCTCTCTCACACACACACACACA